>NC_069502.1:302437896-302475396 GCF_027579735.1 Bombina bombina | reverse complement strand
GGGGGCTGGAAGAAGGTTCTTAGATACAAGGTAATCACAGAGGTAAAAAGTATATTAATATAACTCTGTTGGTTGACTGGGGAATGGGTAATAAAGGGATTATGTATCTTTTAAAACAATAAAAATGCTATTGTAGACTGTCCCTTTAAACTCTTGTGAGGGTTCTTGACTTACTCCTAGTGGCAGGAAATATATCTCACATGTTAGATAGTTCTAATAATTTGAAAATAAAGTTTTTTAGTTTTATGGAAACACCCTGGAACCTCGTTATGTGTGCAATGATTACTTATGACTGATAACAGGGTTGAGTGAGAAGATTTATGATGGCACCAAGGACCTGTTTGGCACTATTAACTGCAAGTAAGAAGAAGCGGTAAGGAGACTGGTTATTCCGAGGACAGTAGGTGCTGTAAAATTCATTTATGCGAGAACTCGAGTATGCTGTAAGTTGAGGTTGATAAAGTAAAAGAGGGGATTCCACGTGTCAGATTCGCTCTCCCTGTAAACCGGTATACAAGGTACTGGGTGTTATCCGCTATACGCTTATGCAGTGCCCACAGTAGTTAATATCTATATTGAATAACATAACTTAGGACTAGAATATGAGTGGAGCGTTAACAGTTTTGCGCGAGCGATAAAGTTTATTGCAGGTGTTTGCATGAATCGGATTTTTCGCTTTTTTTACAAGTTGAATGTAAACACCATCGCTTGAGTGCAATTGAAGTTACTGCGCGTCAGGTTAGCGCATCCTCAAAGTGCTAGTTAACTGTTTTCGTGAATCAAAAAACTGTCACAAAACACATCAAAAATACATTACAAAGTACTCTTACACTCATAATAACACTATCTAATAAAAATTATTTAAAAAATAATATTGCACAAAAGTTATAAGGTTTAATATGTTAGAAAAAAAGCAGGCAAAGGGTTTTAACAAACAGATATAAATAAATAAATATATACAGGAAGATCAGCACTCACCAACATCACCAACCACTCTGTGCACTTCTAGAAACATCCAAAGAGAAAATGCTTGAGGATCAGGATCCGGTGTGTATTTCAAACAATCTTTAAAGAATGAGCAGGCACTCAGAGATATATCAAACACCTTTAATGTGTCACATAAAAGCCCATAACGTTTCTGCCCTTCACAGAGGCATTGGTTACATGAGAGAACACAACATGTACCCAACATAACCCAATACTGGTGCCTAATATACCCCTTTCAATTTACCTAATTCGCTGTAAAAAAAGCCAGCTGAAATTGCAACATCCAGCTCAGCTGTAGCGAGTGTGAAGTGCACTGACATCATCACTTGCCGACCGTGGCCATGGGAACATAACAACAAGACTCATCGGCTGATACCTCCAGCCGTATTACTCATCTGGGCATGAATCAAACCTCCTTATTTGCGCTGTTGTTGTTATTATTGTAATCAAGGCAACTAGATCCAAAGCGGTCAATAGATCCTGTGGTGCCCTGATACAGCGAACCTAATGTAATCTTAAACATAAAAAAATCGATCTGGGTAATTTGAAACATAGCAGAAATAGGCTCATAACTACTATAGAAAAACCACCAGACACCAAACTACTCAAAGAAAGGTGTCTAAAAAGGAGGTGCGCCAATTAGAAAGTTGTATATAACCAAACTCTACCTTCTTATTCAATGTATATTAACTAATAAAAAAATAAATAAATTATAAGGTCAAAAAATAAAAATCTTGGCAAGTTGCTAATATTGTAACATAAAACAAGTTAATATCTATTATACAAATTATTCAGCAGATAGGACATAAAAATATATAAAGATGGCAAATATAATAGTCCCCAAATCAGACAATCTAAACGAATTGGGACAACGACTAGCGACCATAAGCAGCTCTCTCCAACAAGGTGTAGATAATGATAGCGAGTCCTGGACAAAAAACAAGAGGCAAACCTAGCTGTGCCTTCTACTATCATCTCCCCAAGATTCACAAGGACCACTGCAAATCCTCCGGGGAGACCGATAGTAGCGGGCATTGGTAGCTTAACCGAAAATGCTTCAGCATATGTTGATTATTTTCTTCAAAAGTATGTAGATAATTTGGATTTTCATATTAGGGATTCCTCTGATCTATTGATGAAATTAAACCAATTGCAGGTCCCTATAGGTTCTAGGTAGATAACTTGTGATGTTCAAGCTTTATACTCAAATATTCCTCACAATTTGGGGGTGGAAGCTATAGCCGGATTTCTTGAGGAGGATTGGTATATACCTCCACTTCAGAAACAATTTATTTTACAGCTTATTTTATTTATTTTACAACACAATTATTTTATTTTTCAAGACGATTATTATTTACAGGTTAAAGGGTTTGCCATGGGCACCAGTTCGCCCCTAGTTTTGCAAACCTATATATGGGTTGGTTTGAACAACAATATATTTACCAATCAAACTTTGGGGCGAACCTGGTGTTCTATGGCAGATTTATTGATGATCTTATATTTCTATGTAGGGGCACCAGTATAGAGGCACAAGAGTTTGTTGATCATCTTAATACCAATTATAAAGGTCTGGTTTTTACTAGTTGCATCCACCCTGAAACAGTGTTTTTTTTTGGATCTATGTTTGACATTGAATGGTACAGGTGGAGAAGATAGTTATACTCACTTTAAAACCGTTGATAGCAACAGCTATCTGGATTTTTCCAGTAATCATTATTATCCGTGGAAAAGAAATGTCCCTTATGGCAATTTAAAAGGATTAGACGCAATTGTAGTAAACTTTCTGACTATGAGAAGCAAAGTCTCATATTGAAAGAAAGATTTTTGGAGAAACATTATCCTTTACACATTGTAGACCAAAGTTACCATCGTGCCAAAATGGAAAATAGAGAGGAATATTTTCAACATAATTCTAATAAATTAGGAGTGACATCTAAATCCTCAGAAGTTAGATTTATTACACAATTTAACTGTAATCATAGCCTTATCAGTGAAATCTTTAACAAACATTGGAGAATATTGAAACGAGATCCGATTTTAAATGAATTGATAGGTGAGAAACCTTCAATAGTATATAAAAGAGCACCAAATTTTAAAAATATTTTAGCCCCTAGTAAAATAGTAAAACATAAAAACATCATGAGAGCCAATCGGTTCGAGAGTAAAATAAATAGTCATCAGTCCATTATTAAAAGAGGGGCCTATAAATGTAACATTAAAAATTGTAAAATGTGTGATCATATTGAAAATAGAAAAACCGTATTCCATTCTCATGTTAATAAGAAGACTTGTAAAATTAAAAGCAAGTTATCTTGTGCTTCACATTATGTGATCTATTTATTGTCTTGTGAGTGTGGGATTCAATATGTAGGTCGTACTATCAGACGCCTTAGTCATAAGTGGTCCGAACACTACTGCAGTATTCTTAAAAATAAGAAATCCCATAGTGTAATCAAGCATTGTCATACAAAACATAATGGTAACCCTAACGGCTATACCATTACACCAATTGAAGAGGTCCCTACTTCACATTTATATAACAGGTTTATGAGACTCAGACAAAGGGAAACTTACTGGATCCATAAGCTTAAAACTATATATCCTATGGGACTTAATCTAAACGTGGATCTAGCAACTTTGATCTAACATCATCATTTCCACAGGGCCATGTATAACACATTTTTATATAGAAAATATATATAGTTAGATGATTGAGGATATAACTATCACTCTCCAATCTATATCCACATTATGGGGTCTCTGTATATATTTATTATTTTATTATGTATAACACCTATTTTAGATTGACTATTATGGTTACCTATTCACTTACAGTTACAGTACAATTATGATTATTTTATTTTTCACGTAGGGCAGTTAGGAGACACATTATCCTCATTATTTCTCCATCTTTATAGGTATATTTCACATTAGTAGTTTATTAACATCACACCTTCCCCACTCAAGTACATATTATCATGCATATAGGTTTCACTTATAGTGGTTCACACATATAACACTTTTATTTCACTAACTTTATACTTTGGGAATTCACATAGGTCACACAGGTTACTCTACACTTTCATCACACAAAGTACACTTATAATATCAATTATTACATATTAGGAAATACATGCACTTTACTAGCACTAATCTATAGCATGTTCCACATTTAAAATTATCATCTGGTATATTAGGGTTCACATTATCTATTCATTTTATATACTCTCCCTTATAAGTCATAGTATTAAAATATATTATTAACACACACCTCTCAATGGCAACTGGAATCACTACCACTAAAATTTTCAGTTATATAGTTTTTTTCCAGATTGCAAAATCATTGCATGTTACTTTCCTTATAGTAACCACTTCTACATTTGAACAAGTAGATCATATTAGGGAGCACTAGAACATTTAAAGTATCACATGATCGAAAGGTTAGTTACACTTTTTAGTATAATAGTAATCCTCACATTGTTATCATCTTATTAACAACTAAGAGTTTATATTATAACGGGCCCCTGAGAAAACATCCGAGACTCACTAGATTTAGATAGATCAATAAGAACAAAAAGGAAAGATTTTCATTGATCGGTTCACACAAGATTCTAGTTTGTGTTACATTCTAATATCAAATCCATTTATAGCGCAATGTATTTGAAAAATGTATATTTATTTTTATTTCAAACGAAGCTCAATATGTTTAGAATTGCAAAACCTCAACCGTAATTATGAATGGTTACTAAACAGCTAGCTAACATCAAATTTGTTCTTTGAATAATGTGTTATATATATCTATATTTATTTATTTTTATTTTAAATGAATTTTAACATGTTTAGAATTTTAAAACTTTAATTGTAATTATGAATTGCCACTAAGCAGCCAGCTAAGGTTCTCATATAATGTTTAGTAATTGTATTTGATATGATATTTCGTTTATAAAGAAAATTTTATTATTTTATTTTATATTGTAATGGTGTTATGGATTGGTTTATTCTTCTGTTTTCTTTTGTATTAATATAATTTTAATTGTTATTGTTATTTCGTACCATCATATTGTGAAATAGGGTATTTATTTAACATCTAGTATTTACTCCCCTCGCAAGCATTGTTTTGTAATTTGAAAAGGTGTGTAGATTTTACAGCATGTGATAGGATGTTTGCATATGGTCTTATTAACCAATGTACACACTATCTTAGGGTGTGTGTGAATTTCACAGTTCACGATTGGCCATAGGGGGTAAAAGTAGAGCAAGGCACCATTGTAAAAATATAGCCTGATGAAACGGCACTCAGCCAAGAAACGCATTCCGCCGGCTCTGCTAAGCAACACTTTTATATGTTTTAATAAAGTGTATAAATCTTTTAGCCCTGCTCTGGACTTTGTATATTATACACACTCATTTTGGGAGTTCCGCCTGGTTGGGTCTCCTTTGCTCGGTGCAAATAGCATATGAGTGTCCCTGTCAGTGTCTTCAATTAGGAACCGCTACCAGAAGTGTTGGTTGTTTGGAGCCTCGTTTTGGGTCACAGCAGTTACAGCTTTGGAGAGTCAGCCGAACGGCTCTGAAGCTTCGGCTAGTCCAATATTGCACTGGATGTGCAATGTCCTTTGTGATTATCTGACCACCATTGTTCTATTGCTATTGTTCGTTGGAACTTTCTGCACCAAGAGCGCCTCTAGTTTTTTGTCTTCCAGGACTCGCTATCATAACTACTATGTAAGACAGTGTGTATAGCATATCACTCCTGCATTTGTTAAACATTATCAAAGCCTAAATGTTTCAATAAGTTCCTAAGACCAACATCAGAACAATAAAGAAATAAAAACAATGTGCCTCAAGGACATGGTAAAAACTCATTTTTTGAGGAGAGGAAGCCCACAGTCCTATTTCTAGAAGCAGCTGTAGTCAATCATAGTGTTCAACCCCCTAGGTGAAAATGTATCCAATCTGTGGATCCATCTTGATTCCATCCTAAGTAAAGCTTTGGCACAGTCTCCACCACATCTTGATTTAGGGATGTGATCTATCAATAAAGTTCTCATAGATGAAATTGCGTGTCCTGCCTGTTGAAAGTGGCGGGCCACAGGTTGGTCAGATACACCTTTTTCAAAGGCTAACCTAATCACAGATTTATGTTTCGCCAACCTCTCCCTGAACGTAGTGATGGTCTTACCCACGTAATACATGGGCAAATGATTACATAAATGACATGATCTTATGTACATGTCAAGCGGTGGCGAATTTGAAGCATTTGGTTGGTATGCGGATGGTGGAATCGATTTTCTGTGATCATGCCATTGCATGTTGTGCAGTTTCCACATCTGTGGCATCCTTTCTTTCCTTGTGGTAACCAAGTACCCTTATGGTAGCTTTGGACTGGGTCAGTTCTAACCAGCAGGTCTCTGAGATTCCTCAACCTCTTATAGACCAATCTGGGTGGTGGTATGCCCTCAAATGGTAAACTTACATCCGTAGATATGATGGGCCAATGTTGCTTGACAATTTTCTGGATTGCTCCAGACGCTGGTGTATAGGTGATTATGAAGTTGAGACGCTTGTCAAGTGAGGTGATGGATTGTTGGGTGAGGGTATGTTCTATCTTACCTTGTATTTTCTCTGGGTATCCTCTGTTGATAAACCGTTGAGACATGGTATCCAGTTGCTTCCTCTTGTGAGCCTCATCGGTTTTATTGCGAACAACATGCAAGAGCTGAGAGGAGCTGACCCCTGTTTTTTGGAACTTTGGGTGGAAGCTGGCGTAGTGCAATAAGAAATTCTTATCTGTCTGCTTACTATAAAGTGTAGTATGTAGACCTTTATCTGTGTCCTTTTTGTAAATCTTAACATAAAGAATGTATTGCATCAAAAATGTATTTTGTCATTATCACTATCCATTTTGAACCGTACAGTAGAATTAATAGAATTAAGATAATGAAACCATGTAAGAAGAGATTCAGCACTGCCTCCCCAAATAAAAAAGACGTTGTCTATATAACGACGATAAAACTTGATGGAGTTCTGATCTGGAAGAAAAATATATTCATGTTCATACATACACATGTATATATTGGCATACGATGGGGCTATATTAGACCCCATCGCAGAGCCTAATGTTTGCAGATAGAAATTATTTTCAAAACGAAAATAATTCTTAACCAGACAGAACTCCATCAAGTATACCAAAAACTCAACAGGTGGATTCTCCTGACCATCTCCAACCCTTCTGGTATCTTTGGACTGGGTCAGTTCTAACCAGCAGGTCTCTGAGATTCCTCAACCTCTTATAGACAAATCTGGGTGGTGGTATGCCCTCAAATGGTAAACTTGCATCCATAGATATGATGGGCCAATGTTGCTTGACAATTTTCTGGATTGCTCCAGACGCTGGTGTATAGGTGGTTATGAAGTGGAGATGCTTGTCAACTGGTTTCGGTGGTTTGGAGGTGATGGATTGTTGGGTGAGGGTATGTGCTATCTTACCTTGTATTTTCTCTGGGTATCCTCTGTTGATAAACCGTTGAGACATGGTATCCAGTTGCTTCCTCTTGTGAGCCTCCTCGGTGTTGTTGAGAACAACATGCAGGAGCTGAGAGGAGCTGACCCCTGTTTTTGGAACTTTGGGTGGAAGCTGGTGTAGTGCAATAAGGAATTCTTATTTGTCTGCTTACTATAAAGTGTAGTATGTAGCCTAAGATTCAGCACTGCCTCCCCAAATAAAAAAAGACGTCTATATAACAATGATAAAACGTGATGGAGTTCTGATCTGGAAGAAGAATATATTCATGTTCATACATACACATGTATATATTGGCATACGATGGGGCCATATTAGACCCGATCGCAGTGCCTAATGTTTGCAGATAGAAATTATTTTCGAAACGAAAATAATTCTTAACCAGACAGAACTCCATCAAGTATACCAAAAACTCAACAGGTGGATTCTCCTGACCATCTTCAACCCATGTTCATGCGGGATGATAGTATATAAGTTGACGACATCCATTGTCCCCAGGATGTCAGTCGACTGTATATCATCCAAGTTATTGAGTTGATAGATCAATACAGAAGAATCTCTGAGGCAAGAGGAAGTGAAATGAACTACAGGTTGCATGAAATGGTCGCTGTATTCAGCCGTGGGTTGAAAAAGTGACCCCCTGGCGGATACAATCAGACGCCCAGGAGGATTAAAAAGACTTTTATGTATCTTAGGTAAAAGATATAGTATTGGACAGATGGCGTTATCAACTGTCAAAAATCTTGAACTTGTCCACCTGTTGTTTAAATGTATTGGTAGGGTTAAATGTTAGCTTATGGTATGTAGACCCATCTTCAAGTTGAAGCAACGCCTCTGTCTGGTAATGAGTATAATCTAGCACCACAGGCTTCAATAATGTGTAACAAATGCAGGAGTGATATGCTATACATACTGTCTTACATAGTAGTTATGAGCCTATTTATGCTATGTTTATGTTTCAAATTACCCAGATCGATTGTTTTAGTTTTATGTTTAGGATTACATTAGGTATACATTTTTCCGATTCGCTGTATCACGGCACGACAGGCTTTATTGACCACTTTGGCTCTAGTTGCCTTGGTTATGATAATAACAACAACAGTGCAAAGAAGGAGGCTTGATTCATGCCCAGTTGAGTGATACGGCTTAAGGGTGCAGTCAATGTGTCTTGTTGTTACGTTCCCATGGCCACAGGAGGCGAGTGATGATGTCGGTGTGCTTCACACTCGCTCCAGCTGAGCTGGATGTTGTGATTTCAGCTGGCTTTTTACAGCAAATCAGGTAAATTGTAAGGGGTATATTAGGCACTAATCTTGGGGTATGTTGGGTACATGTTGTGTTCTCTCATGTGACCAAGGCCTCTGTGAGGGCGCGAAACGTTATGGGCTTTTATGTGACACATTAAAGGTGTTTGATATATCTGTGAGTGACTGCTCATTCTTGAATATTGTATGTAGTACACACTGGATCCTGATCCTCAAGCATTTTCTCTATGCACACTGACTGCAGTCCACTCTTTCAAATACTTGGGTATGTTGTTAGACCCCAATCTATCTTTTGGCCTCCACATAGAAAAACTTGCATCTAAACTTTATCCAAAACTAGGTGCCCTGTACAGAAACAAAACCTGCCTAAGCCCTACAGTAAAGGAAAAGATTGCACAGCAAATGCTGATGCCAATCATTGATTATGGGGATGTAGTATATGCACCTGCACCGCAAACTCACCTTAATAAACTTAATACATTGTATAACTTGTTCTGGCGCTTTGTGCTACAATGTAACTACAGGACCCACCATTGTGACATGCTAAAATAACTAAACTGGCTGTCGCTGGAATCCAGACGCAGCCTCCATCTTTCCAGCATTGTGTTTAAGAGCTTTTCTGGGAAGCTCCCACCCTACCTGAGCAGACTGCTCACCCCGGCTATTCCCACCTCCTATAACCTCCGATCCAGTACCAGCACATTATTTAGTGTGCCTCAATACAAAAAGAAAGCAGCTCAATCCTCCTTTCCCTACAGAGCACCACAATTATGGAACAACCTCCCGCACACTTTCAAACCTTCCCCAAGCCTAAAATCCTTTAAGAGATCCCTCTCTACATATCTCAAAACAGAATGCACCTGTCATGGTTGATTATATATTTCCTACCTATTCTATGTTAAATTTTGTATACAGTATATTGTGTTTGTATTTTATTGTACCCTATTGTATCAATGCTATGTTTTGTGGACCCAGGACATACTTGAAAACAAGAGAAATCTCAATGTATCCTTCCTGGTAAAATATTTTATAAATAAATAAATGACGATTGATGATTACAGCGAGCAGTTGGCGAAAGAAGAGTGGTCCAAAATTCCAGTAGATAGGTGTAAGAAACTCATTGTTGATTACAGGAAGCAATTGATTTCAGTTCTTTTTTCCAAGGGGTGTGTTAACAAATAAAAAATTGAGGGTGCCAATAATTTTGTCCAGTCCATTTTTGTAGTTTTGCAAGGAATGTGTCAGATTTGGCTTTTTTTCTCCACCTTTTTATGTCATACCAATACAAACAAAATAAATAAACATGAGAATGCCTAAACATTTGTAATTGCAACAGTTTTCTAGGCAAAGTGGTGCATTATCTGACAGAAATGATGGGGTGCCAATATGTTTGGCCATAACTGTATATATATATATATATATATATATATATATATATATATATATATATATATATGTGTGTGTGTGTGTCTGTGTGTGTGTGTGTGTACATTGGAACCCTTATAAATAAATGTAAATATTTCACATTCCATTGTTCTGCACATAGCAGAATATGTTTTATGTATTTATAAATAGATATTCCTATATACAGGCAGTCCCCGGTTTACAGACATCCGACTTAAGTACAACTCGTACTTACAAACAGAGAAAATAGAGCTTTATCGCCAATCTTTCTTTCTAGGATAACCCAAAATACTCAAAATCCAATTGTCACAAGGACAGAAAGTGATGTGAAATTTTCTGAACAGGGGCCCAGATAGCAAAACAAACTTTTCCTATCCAAAACTAAAAAAATGTTTGGCTAGAGTTTAACCTAGAAAAAGTGCCTGTTCCAACTTACATACAAATTCAACTTAAGAACAAACCTACAGAACCTATCTTGTTTGTAACCTGGGGACTGCCTGTATATCTGTATACATCTATGCTTATATATAGTCATCTATATTATATCATATTACATATATGTAGAAATATGCATTTATGAATAAATATAACATATTCTTCTATGTGAAAAACATTGGAATGTGAAATAATAATATTTTGATGTCGGGCTGTAGGGTGTTATTTCAGCCTTTTTTGTTCCATTGACTTCTATGGGCAAAAAAGGTTATCGTCCATGCGATATTCTAAGTTTGGCTTTTAATGCGCGTCGGGTTAGTGCGCGATCGATAACTTTTTACTTGAAATATGAACACAACCCGACGCATGCAATAAGCTTAAAGCTCGTGGGGGAGCGTTAAATAGCACTCCACTTGTAATCTGGACCTTAAAAGGGTCTCTACCCATCTAAAGGGGACTGTGTTTTTTATTGTCTGCCTGGTCCTTACAAAATTTTGGCCATTAACTTTTTGTATAACTGTAGATATTCTATATACATAAACCACATCATAAAAAACTGTGTAAAATAATTCAAGCCACAGATACTCCACAGTGTAAGATCCCATAAAACATTTTGACAAACTTTAAATAAATTCAATTTCTGGGTGTTTGGGCATCTTCTGCATTGAACTACAAAACTGAAAAAAGGAATTAAAGTAATTTTATATAAATCACTGTCATAAAAATGATCTGCATATAAAAGAAATGTCTTACATATATTTAAAACCATCATTTTGTTTAGCAAAATATGTATTATTTTGAAGTCCAGGGCCATACTACACGAAATGTCTTGTGAGTGTTGCCTTTGCTTTGGTCAATCAGGGTCAGTTATAAATGAGCTCTTACACCTGTCAAGCTATCACTGTGCCTCATGAAGAAGGGTAAAGATCCTGAATTCTAAGGGAATGCACTCCAGCCTCCATGGAGCTAGTAGGAAAATACTCTTTCCAGACTTACTTAAAGGGACACTGTACCCAAAAATTTTATTTCGTGATTCAGATTGAGCATGAAATTTTAAGCAAATTTCAAATTTACTGCTATTATCAATTTTTCTTCATTCTCTTGGTATCTTTATTTGAAATGCAAGAATGTAAGTTTAGATGCCGGACCATTTTTGGTGAACAACCTGGGTTGTCCTTGCTGATTGGTGGATAAATTCATCCACCAATAAAAAAGTGCTGTCCAGAGTACTGAAACCAAAAAAAAGCTTAGATGCCTTCTTTTTCAAATAATGATAGCAAGAGAATGAAGAAAAATTGATAATAGGAGTAAATTAGAAAGTTGCTTAAAATTGCATGCTCTTTCTGAATTACATAAGAATAAATTTGGGTTCAGTGTCCCTTTAAGTTACAGGAAAACATGTAAATAAATAATGAATGTGCACTAAGTGTTTCATAGTGCATACTTTCATTTTTTTATAGTGCACTAACAGATTCCGAAGTGCTATAGCATAACAAAACATTTTATGGAGAATTTTATTTTAAGCTTTATGTTTCTTTAGAGCAGGTCTTGCCAATGTTGCCTATGTCTTCATGCCTACGGAAGTGGCATGCAGGACTAGCACAGCCGAAGCTGCGCTAGTAAAACCTTTAACGACCGCAGACGTACAGGGTACATTGGTAGTTAGGTGGTTAAATAATTAAAAATAAAATATTAAAAACACAGGGGAGAGAGGAACCTTACTTGACATTTTGTGGCAATGTCCGAACATCCAGCCCTTTTGGAAACACATCACAACAACTATAGAATCTATCTTCAAAAACCCTATAAAATAATCTCCTATCACAATTTTACTGAATTGTCAAATTCATCCTCATTTTTTATGCAGTACATCCCTCTTTTAAACTATGGTTCATTTTGTAAATCTATGGAAACAGCAAAAAAATAAAAAATAAAAAAACTCATTCACAGAATGGCTCAATTTTGAAAGATTAATTTATGCATTTAATGGCAAAGATAACTGTGTAGAAATGTTGAAACATTTTTGAGAGATGGTGGTGGTGTGACCTGGTTATGTCTCTTTTTAACATTCCCTTTACCTCTTCTTTATCTTACTCTTCTATATTTTTTGTCTTTCTATTCTTCATTTATATAGATCTATAATTGGCCTTGACAACCACACCATCTTTATTCCTCATCAGGAGGTGCATCACTAGACCTTATGGTATAGGTGATATGCCCTTTATTGTATTTTCTGGTATGTTTTATACTGAGCGTCATAGATTGGCTTTATACGCTTGAATAGTAAAAGACTGCACCTTTAACGGAATAGTATTCTATACATAGGCTATAAATAGATATTTTGAGACACCAACTACTTATTGCACTTGTGACTTTTTCCCCTCTTATTTTAAAGTACCAATTTAATATTTGTGATATAGGCTTGTATTTAATTAACTGATCAAGTGGTTAATTAACTGGTATATAAAAAAAATTCCAATATGTGGGTCCGTGGCTTGAACCCACCAGATGGACGGTTTTGGAGCAAGCTTCTCTCCTGCCCTTTCTAACAGTGGACATCTGTTATGGATTCCTGCTCTCACAAGAGGTCTTCATTTGCGCTGTTATCAAATTGTAAAGGTGTGCTTGGAGAGATTATATGACCTTTCTAACTCTGTTATGGCAAGCTCTATTGTCTCCAAGACTCACAACTGAGTAAATAGTCCTTGAGGTACAAGACCTATACAACACACAATCAATTATGACAGCCTCCAAACTAAGGGATGCTTTTCACCTGCCTAGAAAATTGCATTTTGTGGGCTTACAACTCTTGTCCCTCCTAAGGTCCTGGGGTTTCCCAAAGACTACGCTGAGACTTCTTATGCTTTGGGAATTCAGCTAGCATGCAAATGCACAGTTATATAAACTGCTAACAGTCCACTATAAATGTTTCTTGGTATATCTGCCTGACTGTGCACATGTGTAGGTGGGAAAGAGACCTCCAGATCAGATGTGGATGCAGAGAGACCTGAGATACACAAAGTCAGCCATACATTGTACAATACTATTTGAACTATACCTGAAAATTCTCTATCAATGGACCTGGGTCCCTTCAAATTGTATCCCATATTCTCAGCAAAAACTAATCAATGTTGGAGAAAATGTAGCCTAGTTGGTACTGGGACACACTTCTGGCTTTAATGCCTGAGCATCATGCCTCTATGGACCCGATTATTCAAAATGTGTGCCACCTGTTTGCCACACAAATGTGTAATATGCCTTTAATGGGCTATTCAATTATAATCTGTGAACAATACCACCTGTTCCTAGATCCTAATGTATTAACTTGCTCCTAGCAACTAAATTAGCCCTTGCTTGGTGTTGGAGTTCTGGTGCACCCCCATGTTAGCCCCAAGTGCTTGATATAGTGAGATATAATCGGAGGTTGAAAAAAAATCTGTTCTTTGGCCATAACAATTCAAGTCTCTAAGCAGAGATATGGGCCCTCTGGGATTCCCAGGAGTGAGGCTCTATTTTATTTTATTTTGTTGTATTGTACTGTTTGATATCTGATTATATTTTACGTATGCTTTTTCTTTGATTGCTATTTTTGATATATCTTCAGTCCTTTAGACAACCCAGAGAGCTCATCTTGATTGATGCAATGATTCTTACTTTTAGGTTCCTATTGACCTTTATAGTTTTCTTTTCTGACCACTGTCTGATTTTTTAACTTTTTTTTTTGTAATCTTTATTTATAGACATTATACAATATCATCTTGACAGAATTATAAATAATATTCTAAATGAGTCTTCACAGCTTATGCAATCCAAACATATACAAAATAATACAAATCAAGTAAAAAATAAATATTTATCTATAGATTATCATCCTAAATTAAAAATAAAACAGACTATCAACCATAAATAAATGTTCAAATCTTCTGCATCTTAATTTCCCGCTGATTATGGATACTAGCTGTAATGTAACAAGATATTTCAACATTGTCTAATTTTAACAGGTATAAAAAAAATAATAATAAATACAATTTGTTTTCATTAATGTTAGTTCATAATTTTCAATTAAATTATCTTGTATTACTATCAAGATTGACTGTTAAGGGACATGAAACTCAAACTTAATTTTTTTCATGATTCAGAATATAATTTTAAACTTTGCAATTTACGTCTATTATCTAATTTGCTTCTTTCTCTTGGTATCTTTTGTTGATAAAGCAGCAATGCACTACTGGGAGCTAGCTGAACAGATCGGGTGAGCCAATAACATCAGGCACATATGGGCAACCACCAATCAGAAGTTCCTGAGTCTACTTTGGTTTAATTTTTAACAAAGGATACCAAAAGAACAAAACAAATTATATAGGAAGTAAATTGGAAAGCTGTTTAAATTCACAAGCTGTATCTGTAATCTTGAAAGCAAATGTGTGTTTTATCTCCCTTGCTCAGAAACATGCTGTTATTACTTTATTAAAAATCAATAAAACTTTAAGAAAAAAAATGAAATGGCCTATATCTTTATTTAATACTAAAGCCTTTAGAATGTGGGTGTTTATGTTACTAAATACCCTGTTATAAATATTATCATTACTATTATAATAATTTATTTGTAGAGCGGCAACAGATTCCACATAGATATTTTTTTTTATATTTGTGTACTCTTTATGAAAACCTACTTAAAAAAAATTGAGCATACAAGTCGTGAAATAGTTATTAAAATATTTTCTTTAGATTACGCACATCTACAAGTTTATTGCATAAATACATTTCATAATAAATAGTTATAATATGTAAATAATTACAACTTAAAAAAAAAAAAAAAGCAATTAAGAATACCCTGTGTCGAAAAAAAATGTTCCTTAACGAGACCTACATTTTGTATCAACATCATTTCAAGCAAATTTTCTAGTGGAAGCAAACAAATCTGTCTAATTTAATTTTCCAGAGTAATTGTTCCAAATGATTTTTTTGTCTACAGCATAAATGTCCCAGCCTAAGGCACAATGGCAAAACCTCTTCTTGATCATTCTCCTTTATGCTGCCATGAATAAGAAGCTTTATGTACTAATCATTATTTAATATATGGCGACATCCCTGTCACACACTATAAACTGCAGAGGTTAAAATACTCAATGAATGAACGGAACGAGCAGCAGATCAACCAATCACTGCTAGGAGCTATTTATTCTCAGAGTTGAGTTTTACTGATTAAATAGACTATTTCAAATTCTTTATTTTTGGCTTGAGAAGGAAATGCAATTGGTGCTACCGGATACAGCTGTAAAATAAAATAATGAATAAAAAGAATCTAGACTGTGTAGGTTCATATACGTAAACTGTGCACTTGGACAAGAGGTCATTAGGAGTTTACTGGGACATTTATGGTGTCTACAACCTTATTTCTATGTTTTAAAGAGACTGTGTGGTCAACATGTCTGCTTATGTGCATGTGAGTTTAACAAAATTACAATAAGGACACTGACTATGTAAAGAACATGAATAAATATGGTAGTATAACATTCTGGAACTAATTATACAGCTTTCAAGGTGGTCCAAATGGTCTTCATTTGCTTTTAGTTTCTACATAGACATATTTTCCTCATAGTACTAAAGCAGTTTATAAAATCTAAAGCAGCACAGAAATGACAGAAATGTATGCAATCTAATGTTTACTAAAGAATATATATTTATGGTGCCATTATGAGACTAAGAAAATAAGTTCTTTCTTAGCTGAGAGAATTCTGCATTATGAAAGATTACACAAAAACAATACATTTACTTACAGCACAAGAGATAATTCCCAATAAAAATACGGAGTTTTATTATGACATTTTGATTATGTACAAACACATTTAATTGTAAAAGCAACTATAAAGACATAAATTTATATTATTAGGAAATCCTAGTTTTAGCTTTGTATTGTATGCGTGAGTCATTTAAATAATATATGTATTCCAGTAAAAACACGAATAGAACATTCAAATAAAGTTATTTGTATCTCAATACTTGAGGGGAATGAATATATAAAGAATGAATAGTTGTGCTTCAAAAACAATAGGTTATTGTAGTTGTTTGTTATTGTTAACATTCTTATTATTAGATAATAAAATCTAGAAGAACAAATCAGAAAGTATTCTCATTTTTGTAGAAACAGTGCAACTGTTACATTCGTAATAAAACTAAATGGCCAGCATTAATAAATGTGGAGGAAACTGTAGACTGTCCTGATTTGGGACATTAAAGGATTTTTTTTTCAGAATTTAAATAAATGTTAAATACTTTGACACTGTTATTTGTTAACTAAATTTAGCAAATCAAGAAATATTCGGGCATACACCTCTTGAAAAGCCTGAATGAATCCAAGGTCCAGGTCTGCTTTGTTGTAGCTATTAGGGACAGATGTTATTGGCCTTGTGATTTGATCTAACCAATCAATGTGTAGAATGTTTTAGAGTCAGTTACATTTCACCATACTAAAGTATGATAGAGGCCGGCCTGTCCACCTCTGTAGACCGAGTGAAAAAAGCTAAATTTTCAGAGTTATTTTACAGCAAAAGCAAGAAAATTAAAGATTGAATGCACATTACATTATATTATTTTCATTAAACATATTGAGCCAGATTACAATTGGAGCGCAAATTGCCGCTCCCGCTTGAGCGTTAATTGCACTAGAAGTAAGACTTGGGTTGCGCTCTTATTATGAGTTGAAAGTAAATTGTTTTCGCTCTAGAGGTAACCCAACAATAGCAATATTCCGAAGATAGAATATTACGTGCACGTTCATGTATTCCCCCATAGAAGTCAATGTAGAAAAAAACTAAATTTATGCTTACCTGATAAATTTCTTTCTTTCTGGATATGGAGAGTCCACAACGTCATCAATTACTAGTGGGAATATCACTCCTGGCCAGCAGGAGGAGGCAAAGAGCACCACAGCAAAACTGTTAAGTGTCACTCCCCTACCCACAATCCCCAGTCATTCTACCGAAGGGAAATGGAAAAAGGAATAACACAAAGGTGTAGAGGTGCCTGAGGTTTAGTCAAAAATAACTGTCTTAAATAAGGGTTGGGTCATGGACTTTCCATATCCAGAAAGAAAGAAATGTATCAGGCAAGCAGATATGGAGACTCCACAACGTCATCAATTGCTAGTGGTAACCAATACCCAAGCTAGAGAACACGGGATTACTAGGGAGGGAAAACAAGACAGGCAGACCTAAACAGAAAAGTCCAAAACAGCAGCACTCAAAAGTATAAAAAATGCTTTATTTCAACAGAGCAACAGACAAAAAAATCCACAATGTTTCGGTCAGTAGACCATAATCATGTGGTTCATGTTCGCGTTGTGGATTTTTTAGTCTGTTGCTCTGTTGAAATAAAGTATTTTTGATACTTTGGAGTGCTGCTGTTTTGGACTTTTCTGATATTTCTGGGGTGAGTACAGTGCCTTCAGCTTGCACCCATTGGCAGGGGTGCTGGATGTTCTTAGACCTAAACAGAAGGCACCACCACTTGAAGAACCTTTCTCCCAAAAGAACCCTCAGCCGAGGCAAAAGTATCAAATTGGAAAATTTGGAAAAAGTATGCATAGAGGACCAAGTTGCAGCCTTGCAAATCTGTTCAATAGAAGCTAAATTTTTGAAAGCCCAAGAAGAGGAGACAGCCCTCGTGGAATGAGCTGTAATTCTCTCAGGAGGCTGCTGACCAGCAGTCTCATAAGCAAAACAGATTATACTTCTCAACCAGAGGGAAAGAGATTTAGCAGTAGACTTCTGACCTTTACGCTTTCCAGAGAAACAAACAAACAGGGCAGAAACAAACAAACAGGGCAGAGGGCTGTCAAAAATCCTCAGTCGCTTGAAGATAGAATTTTAGAGCATGCACAACATCCAAGTTGTGCAACAAACGTTCCTTATGAGAAGAAGGATTAGGACATAGAGAAGAAAAAACAATTTCCTGATTAATATTTCTATTCAAAACCATTTTAGGGAGAAATCCCAACATAGTACGCAGGACCGCCTTATCCGCATGAAAGATAAGGTAAGGCGAATCACACTGCAAAGCCGAGAACTCTGAGACTCCTCGAGCAGAAGAGATAGCAACAAGAAACAAAATCTTCCAAGATAACAACTTAATATCAATGGAATGCATTGGCTCAAACGGAGCCTGCTGCAAAACTTTAAGAACAAGGTTAAGGCTCCAAGGAGGAGCAACAGGTTTAAACACAGGCCTGATTCTGACCAGGGCCTGACAAAAAAAATGAACATCTGGCACGTCCGCCAGACGCTTGTGTAACAAAATAGATAATGCAGAAATCTGACCTTTCAGAGAACTGACTGACAATCCTTTCTCCAGACCTTGCTGGAGAAAAGACAAAATTTTAGGAATCCTGACCCTACTCCAAGAGAAAGCCTGGATCATGGTCTCAATGACGACTCAAAAAATCCAAGCAGTCAGCTTCAGAGAAACACGATTTTGATGGAGGAATAGTCCCTGAATTAGAAGGTCCTTCCTCCAAGGAGGCAGAGATGACAAAAGGGATAGTAAGCGCTAAGGATCCCTAAATGCCAACTATAAGGGGGTGCCCCAATCAGAAACCCCTAGTGGAACAAAGTAGATAGAAAAGGAAAAATACTGGCGCTGGGGAGCTAGGGTTAGTCTATAAAGAGGACATTTGTCAAGAAAGAATTATGTAACAAATAATGAGTATATAATTATATGAGATTGGCAATAAAAATAAATAAGCAACTAGGAGGTAGAAGGCACTAAGGACTAGCTCGTACAAAGCAGATTACAATAGTGTCTTGCTAGGTAATAGTACTTATCTGACCAATGCCAATAAATAGCTACATATAAGGTGAGGCTGGTAAAACTATCTATGTAATACACTATTACAAGGTGCAGCGTTGGTGTGAAGAAATATATGTGTTTATTAATAGCAACAATAAAATAATATAATAATATAATAATAGCCTGGACGTCCAGCAATAAATTTAAAACAGCGATCAAATATAATACAGATAGTTTAAAAACATAAAATAATCAAATAATACAATAATAAATAACTTAATAACTTGATAACAATTGATTATGTGATACGTAAAGTGGCACTAACATAAATAAATACTGTGATCCAAAATAATAAAAAGTACCTGAAGAGCCCTCTAACTCTATGTCTAAAGTGAGGTAGTGCTAAATTACGCCTTGACTTAATAAGGAATCCGCTCTCATTTATGGAGCTATCGCAACCCTGACGGTGGTTATAATCAGAGATAAGGGTGTGTTGGGGCTCAGATTAAGCGAGCCACTTGGGTGGGGGAGCTCGTACCATGTAGATGAAGTCCGCTGTAATGTGTGTAAGTCTCGCTCCTCTCTGTATTTCCTTTACCCAAAAGCAGGCTACCGTGTTAATCCTTGATCCTTCGTGTCCACTTCCGGATTGGTTTGCTGCTGACGTCTGTTCCTGGCGTCACTGAAGTTCAGTTGTTCCATACAGCATAGATAAATAGTCTCGCTGTATAGGGTATTTTTCACTCCGTTGTACAGTCTTCTATAAGCGATTAGGATACACTGATGTTCTGTATAAATGTAGTGATCCTTGTTCCTCAGTATCTGCACTGAAGTGGGCAAAAAAGGGGGGGCAATGTGTCCGGTTTTTCAGACAGAGCCACAAAGTGGCTAGGGTGTCAAATAGTTCACAGATTGATAGACAGTTAACTCGTTCAACGCGTTTCACCCCACGCTTGGGGCTTTTTCAAGAATGAGTTAACACTTGCAATAGTCATCTACTTAAAGCACTAGTCTGTTTCTGATAGGTTAATTAACAATGGGTGTGTAATTTGAGATCCTATCACTGCCAAGTGTCTTAAGGTGGAATATGTCCGTTGTTAGTTTCTAAGTTTTTAAGGTGGAATGTATAAGTCTGTAAATTGTATATTAATGTTGATCCTTCCAGCAACAGTTGTCTCAGTGGAAATTGAGGTGTCATTAAAGATTCTTGTTATCTAACAATGACCAATTATAGGACATAAGCAAGAAATAAGCAAAATTAAGTTAGAAATTGAGGTCACACCTAAAATTGGTGGTCAGTATTGTAAGGAAACAGCTATATGTAATATAAAGTTTAAAATCCTATATTCTTATATTTTCCCAGGCTAATGTATAGGGCCCCTAGATATAGAGGTATATATTCCTATCAGTGGCATTAATAGAAGAAAAAAGAACACATATTTACCTGGATGATCTGTTCAAAAATACATGTGTTAATTATTCGCACCACATTATGTAAGAGACTAAATATTAATCATACATAAAAGGCGTAACATCTAGTTCTGAGTTAAGTCCAAGTGGGTGTAGGGTCTTCATTCTATAAATAAGCTCTGCTTCTTTCTTAAGGAGTTTATTTTCGTAGTTCCCACCCCTCCAGTCTGCTTTTACTTTTACTATACCCCAGAATGTTAGGTCTTTTTATCTGTTGTTATGTACTTCTTTAAAGTATCTATATAAATGAGTATCCTTGTTACACTTTTCTATAATCCAGATATGTTCTCTTATTCTCTCTCTGAGTCCTAGTTGTCTCTTCTAAGTATTGTTTTTTGCAACTCAATTGAATTAGGTAAATTACCCCTTTGTCTGTGCATCTGATAGTGACTTTAATCGTAAATTTTTATCCAGTGTGAGTAGATGAGAATTCTTTAGTCTTTGAGCTATAGTGGCAGGATTTGCAACAATGGCATGGAAAGAAACCGTTCACTTTGTTGCCATGTAGATCCTTCTGTATCATGTGTGTATCTTTGTGTTTAAATTCACATATGTAGCTATTTATTGGCATTGGTCAGATAAGTACTATTACCTAGCCACTATTGTAATCTGCTTTGTACAAGCTAGTCCTTAGTGCCTTCTACCTCATAGTTGCTTATTTATTTTTATTGCCAATCTCATATAATTATATACTCATTATTTGTTAATAATTCTTTCTTGACAAATGTCCTCTTTATAGACTAACCCTAGCTCTCCAGCGCCAGTATTTTTCCTTTTCTATCTTCACATGGTCTGCATACCAGATCCTGCGAGGCCAGGAGCTATTAGAATTCTATCAGCCAATCGGAATTAAGGTTGAAAAAACCTATTGGCTGATGCAATGAGCCAATAGTATTGAGCTTGCATTCTATTGGCTGATTGGAACAGCCAATAGAATGCGAGCTCAATCCTATTGGCTGATTGGATCAGCCAATAGGATTGAAGTTCAATCCTATTGGCTGATTGCATCAGCAAATAGGATTTTTTCAACCTTAATTCCGATTGGCTGATAGAATTCTATCAGCCAATCGGAATCTAAGGGACACCATCTTCGATGACATCACTTAAAGGAACCTTAATTCGTCAGGAGTCGTCGGAAGAAGGGGATGCTCCGTGCCGGATGTCTTGAAGATGGACCCGCTCCTCGCCGGATGGATGAAGATAGAAGATGCCGTCTGGGTGAAGACTTCTGCGGGCTTGGATGAAGACTTCGGCCGCTTGGATGAAGACTTCTCCTGGCTTCGATGAGGACTTCTGCCGGCTTCTTGGAGGATGGATGTCGGATCTGTAAGTCAATCTTCAGGGGTTAGTGTTAGGATTTTTTAAGGGTTTATTGGGTGGATTTTATTTTTAGATTAGGGTTTGGGTGCAATAGAGCTAATGCCCTTTTAAGGGCAATGCCCATCCAAATGCCCTTTCCAGGGCAATGGGGAGCTTAGGTTTTTTAGATTAGGTTTATATTTGGGGGGGTTGGTTGTGTGGGTTTTATTGTTGTGGGGTTGTTTGTATTTTTTATTTACAGGTAAAAGAGCTGATTTCTTTGGGGCAATGCCCCGCAAAAGGCCCTTTTAAGGGCTATTTGTAGTTTATTGTAGGCTAGGGTTTTTTTATTTTGGGGGGGGGGGGCTTTTTTATTTTCATAGGGCCCTAAGATTAGGTGTAATTAGTTTAAATCTTTGAGAATTTCTTTTTTATTTCTTGTAACTTAGTGTTTATTTTTTTGTGTAACTTAGTGTTTGTTATTTTTTGTAACTTAGTTGTTTTTTTTTGTAACTTAGTAATTTTTTAGTGTAGATTTAAATTATTTGAGTAGGGTTAGGTGTTTAAATATATAATATAGTTAATTTAATTTGTAGTTTAATGTAATTTAGTATAAAAGTTAGTATAGATTAATTATTAGTTTAATATAGTTTAATGTAATTTCAGGATAATAGTTAGGGTAGGTTAATTAATAGTTTAATATAGTTTAATTTAATTTTAAAGGTAAGTTTAAATTTATTATAAGATAGGGATGAGTTAATATTTAATATAAAGTTAGCGGGTTGTTAGGTTTAGGGGTTAATAACTTTATTTAGTTGCGGTGGGGTCCGGGAGCGGCGGGATAGGGGTTAATACATTTATGTAGGTGGCGGAGGTGTTGGGGCGGCAGATTAGGGGTTACTAAGTATAATGTAGGTGGCGGCGGTGTTAGGGCGGCAGATTAGGGGTTAATAAGTATCATGTAGGTGGCGGCAGTGTTGGGGCAGCAGCTTAGGGGTTAATAAGTATAATGTAGGTGGCGGCGGTGGCGGGGCGGCAGAATAGGGGTTAATAAGTACAATGTAGGTGGCGGCAGTGTCAGGCGGCAGATTAGGGGTGTTTAGACTTGGGGTACATGTTAGGGTGTTAGGTGTAAACGTAACTTTTATTCTCCATTAGAAATCAATGGGATATCGGGCAGCAGCGAACATAAGCTTTCGCTGCTTTCAGACTCCCAATGGTTCCTATGGCATGCGCCGCCTCCAGGACGGCGGATTGAAAACCAGGTACACTGGGCCGGAATAGTGGCGAGCGTACCTGGTAGATTTTTGTTAACTAGCAAAAGTAGTCAGATAGTGCCGAATTTGCATTCGGAACATCTGTAGTGACGTAAGCATCGATCTGTGTCGGACTGAGACTGGCGGATCGTATGTTACGTCACAAAATTCTACTTGTGCCTGTCTGTAGGCTTTGATAAATGAGGCGAATCAAGCTCGCCACAATTACGGTGCGGAATTCCAGCATATTTGCAGTTGACGGCTTGATAAATAGGCCCCTTTAGGTCTAAAATAGGTTGAAAAGTTCCCTCTTTTTTGGGAACCACAAACAGATTTTAATAGGATCCTAGGCCCTGTTTCTGAACTGGAACTGGAACAATCACTCCCAGGGAGGAAAGGTCCTGAACGCAGTTCAAGAATGCCTCTCTTTTTATCTGGTCTACAGATAATCTTGAGAGGTGGAACCTGCCCCTGGGAGTAAAGGTTTTGAATTCTATTCTGTAACCCTGAGATACTATGTCCACAGCCCAGGGATCTGGGACATCTCGTATCCATTCTTGACAAAACAGAGAAAGTCTGCCCCCCACTTCATGCTGACTTAGATTCAGCTGCGGCCATCTTTGATTGCTTCCCCTTGTTCCAAGACTGAGTGGGTTTCCAAGAAGACTTAGACTGTTTCTGCTTGGAAGAGGAAGACTTTCCTTTGAAGTTACAAAAGGAACAAAATATGCTTTGATGTCCTTTAGGTCTGTTCTTTTTGTCTTGAGGAAGAAAAGACCCTTTTCCACCCGTAATATCAGAAGTTATTTCTGCCAGACCAGGTCCAAACAAGGCCTTACCCTTGTAAGGAAGCTAGGACTTAGAGGTAACATCGGCTGACCAAGATTTTTGCCCCCACATCCTGCAGGCTTGGACAGTGAAGCCTGATGTCTTGGCTCCCAGTCTAATAACTTGCATGGTAGCATCATAAATAAAGGAATTGGCTAGTTTGAGAGCCTTAATCCTATATTGGATCTCCTCCAAAGGAGTCTCTACCAAAATAGACTCAGACAAGGCGATGCACCAATAAGATGCCGCACTTGACACAGTGTCAATACGAACTGCAGGTTGCTATTGAAGACCTTGATGAACATACATCTTTTTTAAATAAGCCTCCAGCTTCTTGTCCATGGGATCCTTAAAGGAGCAGCTATCTTCTATAGGGATCTTAGTTCTCTTAGCCAGAGTAGAAATGGCCCCTTCTACTTTAGGCACCATGCGCCATGAATCTTTAATGGAGACAGTGACAGGAAACATCTTTTTAAAGACAGGAGACGGGGAGAAAGATATCCCTGGCTTCTCCCATTCCTGTGAAATAATCTCAGTCGCAGGGTCTGGAACAGGAAACACTTCCACAGAGGAAGGAACATCATAGTATTTATTAAGTTTACTAGATTTCTTAGGGTTGACAGCGACAGGAGTATCATATCATTCAAAGCAGCCAATACCTCCTTTAACAGTACACAAAGGTGTTCAAGCTTAAATCTGAAGTTTACTTCTTCAGTATCAGATAAAGGAATTATACTGTCAGAATCTGAGATTTCACTCTCAGAGGCTACCGACATATCCTCCTCATCAGACTTATGAGGAAGGGCAACCTGTGTAGCAGTAGATGGAACAGTAACCTTGTTATCTGAATCTCTAATTTTCCTCTTGCGTTTTCCCTTAAGCATAGGAAAAGCAGATAATGCCACAGATACTGCAGAAGATACCTGAGCAGTAATTTCTGCAGGCCAATAAACTCCTCCAGGAGGCTGAGAGGAACTGCAGGGCACTTCATGTGAAGCTATTGAGGCTTGGGATGTTTGAGGAGAAAGCTGAGGCATTGGCCTCTAGTTATCAAGCTCCGTATTTACCTGCATTCGCTGGCCCCATCGCTGCCGCGGACCTGTATATGTTCACCAAAGTTATCAAGAAAGCTGTCAAGAAGCCGCGCACCAAGTACGGAGCGATGAGCAGCGGACTGTTGTTAACTGACAGTCATCAATCTCGCTGCTCATCGGCTTCTTCGCAGCTTTCTTGCTAGCCTGTCACTAAGCACCCACACTATACTATACTGTTATACCCCCTAAACCGCCGCTCCCGGAGCCCCCCGCACCTAAATAAACTTATTAACCCCTAAACCGCCGCTCCTTTGCCCCTCCGCAAGTATAATAAATATATTAACCCCTAAACCGCTGCTCCCGGACTCCGCCGCCACCTACATTATACCTATTAACCCCTAATCTTCCGCCCCCTATACCGCCGCCACCTACATAAAGTTATTAACCCCATATCCTGCAGATCCCAGACCTCGCCGCAAATAAATGAATTGTTTAACCTCTAAACCGCTGCACCCAGAGCCCTCCACCACCTACATTACATTTATTAACCCCTATCCTGCCCCCCTACGCCGCCGCCCCCTACATTACATTGATTAACCCCTAATCTACCCCCCTACACCGCCGCCACTATATTAAATGAATTAACCCCTAAACCTAAGTGTAACCCTAATACCCCTCTAACTTAAATATTATTTAAATTAATCTAAATAAATATTCCTATAATTAAATAAATAATTCATATTTAAAACTAAATACTTACCTATAAAATAAACCCTAAGCTAGCTACAATATAACTAATAGTTAACTTGTAGCTAGCTTAGGGTTTATTTTTATTTTACAGGCAACTTTGTAATTATTTGAACTAGGTACAATAGCTATTAAATAGTTATTAACTATTTAATAGCTACCTAGCTAAAATAACTACAAAAGTACCTGTAAAATAAATCCTAACCTAAGTTACAATTACACCTAACACTACACTATCATTAAATAAATTAAATTAATTAACTACAATTACCTAACATTAAATAAAATTAACTAAAAATAACTAAAGTACAAAAAATAAAAAACCTCTAAATTACAGAAAATAGAAAAAAATTACAAGAATTTTAAACTAATTACACCTAATCTAAGCCCCCTAATAAAATAACCCCTCCCCCCAATAATAAAATTCCCTACCCTAAACTAAATTACAAATAGCCCTTAAAAGGGCCTTTTGCGGGGCATTGCCCCAAAGTAATCAGCTCTTTTACCTTTTAAAAAAGAAATACAACCCCCCCCAACATTACAACCCACCACCCACACACACCTACTCTAAAACCCACCCAATCCCCCCTTAAAAAAACCTAACACTACCCCCTTGAAGATCACCCTACCTTGAGCCGTCTTCACCCAGCCGGGCACAATCGGTCATCCGATCCGTCCAGAAGTCTTCATCGAATCCGGGCATGGGCAGAAGAGGTCCTCCAAGCGGCAGAAGTCTTCAACCAAGCTGCATCTTCTATCTTCAATCAACCGTAGCGGAGCCATCCTCTTCCATCGATGTCCTAACACTGAATGAAGGTTCCTTTAAATGACGTCATCCAAGATGGCGTCCCTTGAATTCCGATTGGCTAATAGGATTCCATCAGCCAATTGGAATTAAGGTAGGGAAAATCTGATTGGCTGATGCAATCAGCCAATCGGATTGAAGTTCAAAACGATTGGCTGATCCAATCAGCCAATAGAATGCGAGCCTAATCCGATTGGCTGATTGGAACAGCCAATAGAATGCAAGCTCAATCCGATTGGCTGATTGCATCAGCCAATCAGATTTTTCCTACCTTAATTCCGAGTGGCTGATAGAATCCTATCAGCCAATCGGAATTCAAGGGACGCCATCTTGGATGATGTCATTTAAAGGAACCTTCATTCGGTGTTAGGACGTCGATGGAAGAGGATGGCTCCGCGTCGGCTGGATTCAACATGGCACAGCTCCGCTCCGGTTGATTGAAGATAGAAGATACCGCTTGGATGAAGACTTCTGCCGCTTGGAGGACCTCTTCTGCCCGGATTCGATGAAGACTTCTGGACGGATCGGATGAACGCTTGTGCCCGGCTGGGTGAAGACAGCTCAAGGTAGGGTGATCTTCAAGGGGGTAGTGTTAGATTTTTTTTAAGGGGGGATTTGGTGGGTTTTAGAGTAGGGGTGTGTGGGTGGTGGGTTGTAATGTTGGGGGGGTTGTATTTCTTTTTTTTACAGGTAAAAGAGCTGATTACTTTGGGGCAATGCCCCGCAAAAAGCCCTTTTAAGGGCTGGTAAAAGAGCTGATTACTTTGGGGCAATGCCCCGGAAAAGGCCCTTTTAAGGGCTATTTGTAATTTATTTTAGGGTAGGGAATTTTATTATTTTGGCAGGCTTTTTTATTTTATAGGGGTCTTAGATTAGGTGTAATTAGTTTAAAATTCTTGTATTTTTTTATTTTCTGTAATTTAGAGGGTTTTTTTGTACTTTAGTTATTTTTAGTTAATTTTGTTTAATGTTAGGTAATTGTAGTTATTTAATTAAATTTATTTAATGATAGTGTAGTGTTAGGAGTAATTGTAACTTAGGTTAGGATTTATTTTACAGGTAATTTTGTAGTTATTTTAGCTAGGTAGCTATTAAATAGTTAATAACTATTTAATAGCTATTGTACCTAGTTAAAATAATTACAAAGTTGCCTGTAAAATAAAAATAAACCCTAAAATAGCTACAATGTAACTAATAGTTATATTGTAGCTATCTTAGGGTTTATTTTATAGATAAGTATTTAGTTTTAAATAGGATTAATTTATTTAATTATAGGAATATTTATTTAGATTAATTTAAATAATATTTAAGTTAGGGGGGTGTTAGGGTTAGACTTAGGTTTAGGGGTTAATTCATTTAATATAGTGGCGGCAGTGTAGGGGGGGTAGATTAGGGGTTAATAAATGTAATGTAGGTGGCGGAGGGCTCCAGGTGCGGCGGTTTAGGGGTTAAACAATTAATTTATTTGCAGCGGGGTCCGGGATCGGCAGGATACGGGTTAATAACTTTATGTAGGTGGCGGCGGTATAGGGGGCAGCAGATTAGGGGTTAATAGGTATAATGTAGGTGGCGGTGGGGTCCGGGAGCGGCGGTTTAGGGGTTCATATAATTATTATAGTGGCGGCGGGGTCCGGGAGCGGCGGTTTAGGGGTTCATATATTTATTATAGTGGCGGCGTTGTCCGGGAGCGACGGTTTAGGGGTTCATATATTTATTATAGTTGCGGAGGGGTCCAGGAGCGGCGGTTTAGGGGTTAATAAGTTTAATGTATGTGGCAGTGATGTAGGGGGGCCAAATTAGGGGTGTTTAGACTCGGGGTACATGTTAGGGTGTTAGGTGCAGACACTTCCCATAGGAATCAATGGGATATCGGGCAGCAGCGAACATGAGCTCTCGCTGCTGTCAGACTACCAATGATTCCTATGAGATCCGCCGCCTCCAGGGCGGCGGATTGAAAACCAGGTACGCTGGCCCGGAATAGTGGAGAGCGTACCTGGTTGTTCTTTGATAACTACCAAAAGTAGTCTGATTGTGCCGAACTTGCATTCGGAACATCTGGAGTGACGTAACCATCGATATGTGTCGGACTGAGTCCGGCGGATCGTATGTTACGTCACTAGATTCTAATTTTGCCGGGCTGTAGGGCTTGATAACTACAGCGAATCAGCCTCACCACAAATACGCTGCGGAATTCCAGCGTATTTGCTGTTGACGGCTTGATAACTAGAGGCCATTGCCTGAACAGCATCATCCTGGGAGACATTAGGCTCAGAGGGCAGCAATCTATTTTTTTTATTCAAGAGTTGTGGTTAAGCATGCAGAACAGAATTGCATGGGCATAAAAATGTGTGCCTCTAGGCATAGCAAGCATTTAGTAAAAGACACAGAGTTTTGCTCCATGTCCATATATCAGACAAATAAAAAACAAAAAACTTTTTTCTTTTTATTTTATGTAACTTTAATACTGTCTCTTTAAAAAGCATTTCAGAGCGTTATGTACGCTAAATAAGCAAAACTAACAGAAACCTCTACACCTTTGACTGAGGTGTCTCACCTGACCTCTGGATTACCAATCCTAGGATTCTCAAACTTCACCTCCTCCATTGACAGAGGCAAAGATAATGACTGGGGATTGTAAGTAGGGGAGTGACACTTAACAGCTTTGCTGTGGTGCTCTTTGTCTCCTCCTGCTGTGTAATAGATAGTGTTATTATGAGTGTAACTGTACTTTGTAATGTATTTTTGATGTGTTTTGTGCAACTTTTATGTTTCGTGAAACAGTTAACCAGAACTCTGAAGTTGATGTAATCATTCTAGCATAAATCACGATTGCCCTCACGTGATCGCATTTACTTTTAACTCATAATACGAGCGGTAAGCCCGATGAGTGCAAACCCTTGCCATAAACCCCTTATTGTTCAGGCACTCCACTCGTAATCTAGCCCATTAATTTGCAGTTACATTTTGAGTTTAATGTCCCTTTCCGAGCATCAGTCATAGAACTGACCTTAAAAGGTATCAAGTACTCAGGCAACCAGATGATAAGAGTTTATTGCATTCAAAGCTTGTACAAGAACACCCTTTCAAATGGGTTGATTTATGTCTCTCTACCACCCCACTGGAAGTATGATTTATGTTTCTTGCTTACATATCTTTTCAAAAGCCAGTATTGCAGTACAGAAATTGTCAGTATAGGTGGTGGTTTCAACAGATAAAAACAGCTATTTCATATTTCAAAGTAAAAGTAAAGGAGCTATTAGTAAACCATTTAACACAATCCATCAGGTAAAATAGGTGAATGGGAACACATTAAAAGGAAGAACATTTCATGTTACAATATGTTTTTAATGATCCCTTTTTAATATGTGTTGGGATCCACTGCATACCTGCTTAATTTTTAGTTACCGGCATATGTTCTGCATCCATTCAATGTGGTTTTTGGGATTTTCACGACCCTCATGCACAAGATGCATTTTTTAGGACAATTAAAGGGACAGTCTAGTCCAATAATACTAAACTTTCATGATTCAGATAGGGCATGTCATTTTAAAAATTTCCAATTTACTTTTATCACCAATTTTGCTTTGTTCTCTTGGTATTCTTAGTTGAAAGCTAAACTTAAGAGGTTCATGTGCTATTTTCTTAGACCTTGAAGGTTGCCTCTTATCTGAATGCATTTTCTATGTTTTTCATCACTAGAGGGTGTAAGTTCATGTGTGTCATATAGATAACATTGATCTCACGCACATGGAGTTACTTATGAGTCAGCACTAATGGGCTAAAATGCAAGTCTGTCAAAAGAACTGAAATAACATAATTTATGTAAGAACTTACCTGATAAATTAATTTCTTTCATATTGGCAAGAGTCCATGAGCTAGTGACATATGGGATTTACAATCCTACTAGGAGGGTCAAAGTTTCCCAAACCTCAAAATGCCTATAAATACACCCCTCACCACACCCACAATTCAGTTTAATGAATAGCCAAGTAGTGGGGTGTTAAAGAAAGAAGTAAAAAGCATAAAAAAAAGGAATTTGGGAATAATTGTGGATTATACAAAAAATCATAACCACCATAAAAAGGGTGGGTCTCATGGACTCTTGCCAATATGAAAGAAATTAATTTATCAGGTAAGTTCTTACATAAATTATGTTTTCTTTCATGTAATTGGCAAGAGTCCATGAGCTAGTGACATATGGGATAGTAATACCCAAGATGTGGAACGTCACAGAAGAGTCACTAAAGAGGGAGGGATACAAATAATAACAGCCATTTTCCGCTGAAAAATTAATTAATCCACAACCCAAAATATAAATTTATTCTCATAAATAAAAAGAAAAAACTTAAACATAAGCAGAGGAATCAAACTGAAATGGTAGAATTTAGTAAATGTATGCAAAGAAGACCAAGTTGCTGCTTTGCAAATCTGATTAACTGAAGTTTCATCCTTAAAAGCCCACGCAGTGGAGACTGATCTAGTAGAATGAGCTGTTATTCTCTGAGGCGGGACTCCATATAAGCCTGATGAATCAAAAGCTTTAACCAAGATGCCAAGGAAATGGCAGAAGCCTTCTGACCTTTCCTAGAACCAGAAAAGACAACAAATAGACTAGAAGTCTTCCTGAAATCTTTAGTAGCTTCAACATAATATTTCAAAGCTCTTACAACATCCAAAGAATGTAAGAATCTCTCCAAAGAATTTTTAGGATTAGGACACAAAGAAGGAACAATAGCGCTGCATAATCTGTTAGCGCTCTACAAATAACCGATAATAATAACAACAATTTATCTATTAATGTTATTAGAATTCACAACCTTAGGTAGAAATTTAAATGAAGTCCGCAAAACTGCCTTATCCTGATGGAAAATCAGAAAAGGAGATAATTTGGAAACTCTTCTAGCAGAAGAGATTGCCAAAAGGAACAACACTTTCCAAGAAAGTAGTTTAATGTCCAAAGAATGCATAGGCTCAAACGGAGGAGCCTGTAAAGCCTTCAAAACCAAATTAAGACTCCAAAGAGGAGAGATTGATTTAATAACAGGCTTGATACGGACCAAAGCCTGTACAAAACAGTGAATATCAGGAAGCTTAGCAATCTTTCTGTGAAATAAAACAGAAAGAGCAGAAATTTGTCCCTTCAAGGAACTTGCAGACAAACCTTTATCCAAACCATCCTGAAGAAACTGTAAAATTCTAGGAATTCTAAAAGAAAGCCAGGAGAATTTATGAGAAGAACACCATGAAATATAAGTCTTCCAAACTCGATAATAAATCTTCCTAGAAACAGATTTTCGAGCCTGTAACATAGTATTAATCACTGAGTCAGAGAAACCTCTATGACTAAGCACTAGGCGTTCAATTTCCATACCTTCAAATTTAATGATTTGAGATCCTGATGGAAAAACGGACCTTGAGACAGAAGGTCTGGTCTTAAAGGAAGTGGCCAAGGTTGGCAACTAGACATCCGAAAAAGATCTGCATATCAAAACCTGTGAGGCCATGCTGGAGCTACCAGCAACACAAACGACTGTTCCATGATGATCTTGGAGATCACTCTTGGAAGAAAAACTAGAGGCGGGAAGATATAAGCAGGTTGGTAACAACAAGGAACTGCTAACACATCCACCACCTCAGCCTGAGGAGCCCTGGACCTGGAGAGGTACCTGGGAAGTTTTTTTGTTTAGATGGGAAACCAACAGATCTATTTCTGGAAGACCCCACATCTGAACAATCTGAGAAAACACATCTGGATGGAGTGACCACTCCCCCAGATGTAAAGTCTGACGGCTGAGATAATCCGCTTCCCAATTGTCTACATCTGGGATATGAACCGCAGAAATTAGACAGGAGCTGGATTCTGCCCAAAAAAGTATCTGAGATACTTCTTTCATAGCTTGGGGACTGCGAGTCCCACCTTGATGATTGACATATGCCTGTCTGAAAACAAACGAACGGTTCTCTCTTCAACAGAGGCCAAACCTGAAGAGCCCTGAAAATAGCACAGAGTTCTAAAATATTGATTGGTAACCTTGCCTCTTAAAGTTTCCAAACCCCTTGTGCTGTCAGAGATCCCCAGACAGCTCCCCAACCTGAAATACTTGCATCTGTTATGATTACAGTCCAGGTTGGACGAACAAAAGAGGCCCCTTGAACTATACGATGGTGATCTAACCACCATGTCAGAGAGAGTCGAACATTGGGATTTAAGGATATTAATTGTGATATCTTTGTATAATCCCTGCACCTTTGATTCAGCATACAAAGCTAGATAGGTCTCATGAGACCTAAAACTTCCATGCACATAGCTACTGAAGGGAATGATTGAGACTGAAGGTTTTGACAAGCTGAAATCAATTTTATTCGTCTCTTGTCTGTTAGAGACAGAGTCATGGACACTGAATCCATCTGGAAACCTAAAAAGGTGACCCTTGTCTGAGGAATCAAGGAACTTTTAGGTAAATTGATCTTTCAACCATGTCTTTGAAGAAACAACACTAGTTGATTCATGTGAGATTCTGCAGAATGTAAAGACTGAGCTAGTACCAAGATATCATCCAAATAAGGAAACACCGCAATACCCCATTCTCTGATTACAGAGAGTAGGGCACAAGAACCTTTGAAAAGATTCTTGGAGCTGTTGCTAGGCCAAATGGAAGAGCGACAAATTGGTAATGCTTGTCTAGAAAAGAGAATCTCAGAAACTGATAGTGGTCTGGATGAATTGGAATATGAAGATATGCATCCTGTAAGTCTATCGTGGACATATAATGCCCTTGCTGAACAAAATGCAGAATAGTCCTTATTTAGTCACCATTTTGAAAGTTGGCACTCTTACAAAACAATTCAAAATTTTCAGATCCAGAACTGGCCTGAATGAATTTTCTTTCTTTGGGACATTGAATAGATTTGAATAAAACCCCAGACCCTGTTCCTGAAACGGAACTGGTATGATTACCCCTGAAAGCTCCAGGTCTGAAACACACTTCAGAAAAGCCTAAGCCTTTACTGGATTTGCTGGGATGCGTGAGAGAAAAAATCTTCTCACAGGAGGTCTTACTCTGAATCCTATTCGGTACCCTTGAGAGTCAATACTCTGAATTCATTGATTTTGGACAGAATCTGCCCAAATGCTTTGGAAGAATCTTAATCTGCCCCCTACCAGCTGAGATGGAATGAGGGCTGCACCTTCATGCAGACTTGGGGGCTGGCTTTGGTTTCTTAAACGGCTTGGATTTACTTCAACTTGAAGAAGGTTTCCAATTGGAACCAGATTCTTTGGGGGAAGGATTGGGTTTCTGTTCCTTATTTTGTCGAAAGGAACGAAAACGGTTAGAAGCTTTAGATTTACCCTTAGGTCTTTTTTCCTGAGGCAAAAAAACTCCCTCCCCCAGTGACAGTTGAAATAATCAAATCCAACTGAGAACCAAATACATTATTACCTTGAAAAGAAAGAGATAGTAATCTAGACTTCCAATATTTGAGCCACAAAGCTCTTCTAGCTAAAATAGCTAAAGACATAGATTTAACATCAATTTTAATGATATCAAAAATGGCATCACAGATAAAATGATTAGCATGTTGAAGCAATCAGGATCCATTTTAGTTTAGTTGCGCTAAACTTTCCAACTAAAAAGTTGCAACATCAGCCATAGAAATGGCAGGCCTGAGAAGATAGCCAGAATATAAATAAGCTTTCCTTAGATAAGATTCAAGTTTTCTATCTAAAGGGTCCTTAAAGGAAGTACTATCTTCCATAGGAATAGTAGTACGTTTGGCAAGAGTAGAAATAGCCCCACCAACTTTGGGGATCTTTTCCCAAAACTCCAATCTAACTGCTGGCAAAGGATACAATTTATTAAACCTTGAAGAAGGAATAAAAGAAGTACCAGGCCTATTCCATTCCTTAGAAATCATATCAGAAATAGCATCAGGAACTGGAAAAACCTCTGGAGTAACAGTTTGTCAGTGTCAATATCTGAGGAAGGATCTTCTGAATCAGATAGATCTTCATCAGAGGAGGATAATTTAGTATGTTGTTGGTCATTTGAAATTTCATCAAATTTATGAGAAGTTTTAAAAGACCTTTTACGTTTATTAGAAGGCGGGATAGCAGACAAAGCTTTCTGAATTGCATCAGCAATAAAATCTTTTATATTCACAGGGATATCATGTACATTAGATGTTGAAGGAACAATAGGCATTGTACTATTACTGATGGATACATTCTCTGCATGTAAAAGCTTATCATGACAACTATTACATACCCCAGCTTGAGATATAATCTCCACAAATTTACAACAGATACACTTAGCTTGGTAGAACTGTTATCAGGCAGCAGGGTTCGAACAATGGTTTCTGAGACAGGATCAGATTGAGACATCTTGCAAATGTAAGAGAAAAAACAACATATAAAGCAAAATGATCAATTTCCTTATATGGCAGTTTCAGGAATGGGAAAAAAATGCAAACAGCATAGCCCTCTGACATATAAAAAGGCAAGAGGCACAGAGGAATGGGATTTTAAATAAAGAAATTATTTGGCGGCAAGTATGACGCACAATGCAAAATGAAATTTTGTGGCACTAACAACATCCGGAAATGACACACTCGCGTCATTGCAGATGCAACCTTGTGAAAGAAAACTCGGCGTCAACTAAAATGCCGGAAACTACAAATTTGCGTCACCAGACTAACCTTTGCGCCAAAAATTACGAAATAAACATCAGCATTTGGTGACCTCGCAAGCCTAATTTTGCCCATAAAAATTTTATGATAAAGCAGTCAATTTGAAAAAAGACTATACCCTAGGTAAGAAAAATATTTTCCTTAATATGTTTTTTCCCAAATATGAAACTGATAGTCTGCAAAAGGAAATATACATAAACCTGACTCATGGCAAATATAAGTACAATACATATATTTAGAACATTATATTAATACATAAAGTGCCAAATCATAGCTGAGAGTGTCTTAAGGAATGAAAACATACTTACCGAAAAAAGACATCTATCCACATATAGCAGATAGCCAAACCAGTACTGAAACAGTTATCAGTAGAGGTAATGGAATATGAGAGTATATTGTCGATCTGAAAAAGGGAGGTAGGAGATGAATCTCTACGACCGATAACAGAGAACCTATGAAAAAGATTTCCTGCGAGGAAAACCATAGGATGCAATAGGTGATACTCTCTTAACATCCCTCTGACATTCACTGTACTCTGAGAGGAATTGGGCTTCAAAATGCTGAGAAGCGCATATCAATGTAGAAATCTTAGCACAAACTTAATTCACCACCTCCATAGGAGGCAAAGTTTGTAAAACTGAATTTTGGGTGTGGCGAGGGGTGTATTTATAGGCATTTTGAGGTTTGGGAAACTTTGCCCCTCCTGCTAGGATTGTATATCCCATACGTCACTAGCTCATGGACTCTTGCCAATTACATGAAAGAAAAGGGGGATTCTGTAGAGGCCTAGATGCAAGATAATCACAGAGGTAAAAAGTATATTCATATAACTGTGTTGGTTATGCAAAACTAGGAAATGGGTAATTAAGGGATTATCTATCTTTTAACCCCTTAGTGACCAGAGCACTTTTCCATTTTCTGTCCGTTTGGGACCAAGGCTATTTTTACATTTCTGCGGTGTTTGTGTTTAGCTGAAATTTTCCTCTTCCTCATTTACTGTACCCACACATATTATATACCGTTTTTCTCGCCATTAAATGGACTTTCTAAAAATACCATTATTTTCATCATATCTTATCATTTACTATAAAAATAATTATAAAATATGAGGAAAAATGGAAAAAAACACACTTTTTCTAACTTTGAACCCCAAAATCTATTACATATCTACAACCACCTAAAAACACCCATGCTAAATAGTTTCTAAATTTTGTCCTGAGTTTAGAAATACCAAATGTTAACATGTTCTTTACTTTTTTTGTAACTTATAGGGCCATTAATACAAGTAGCACTTTGCTATTTTCAAACCATTTTTTTTCAAAATTAGCGCTAGTTACATTGGGACACTGATATCTTTCAGGAATCCCTGAATATCCATTGACATGTATATATTTTTTTTTAGAAGACATCCCAAAGTATTGATCTAGGCCCATTTTGGTATATTTCATGCCACCATTTCACCGCCAAATGCGATCAAATACAAAAAATCGTTCACTTTTTCACAATTTTTTTCACAAACTTTCAGTTTCTCACTGAAATTATTTACAAACTGCTTGTGCAATTATGACATAAATGGTTGTAAATTCTTCTCTGGGATCCCCTTTGTTCAGAAATATTAGACATATATGGCTTTGGCATTGCTTTTTGGTAATTAGAAGGCCGCTAAATGCCACTGCGCACCACACGTGTATTATGCCCAGCAGTGAAGGGGTTAATTAGGGAGCATGTAGGGAGCTTCTAGGGTTAATTTTAGCTTTAGTGTAGTGTAGTAGACAACCCCAAGTATTGATCTAGGCCCATTTTGGTATATTTCATGCCACCATTTCACCGCCAAATGCGATCAAATTAAAAAAAACGTTAAATTTTTCACAATTTTAGGTTTCTCACTGAAATCATTTACAAACAGCTTGTGCAATTATGGCACAAATGGTTGTAAATGCTTCTCTGGGATCCCCTTTGTTCAGAAATAGCA
>NC_069502.1:300565396-300567896 GCF_027579735.1 Bombina bombina | reverse complement strand
TAGTTATTTGTAGGTAGTTTATTTAGTTAATTTAATGATAGTGTAGTATTAGGTTTAATTGTAACTTAAGTTAGGATTTATTTTACAGGTAATTTTGTATTTCTTTTAGCTAGGTAGTTATTAAATAGTTAATAACTATTTAATAACTATTCTAACTAGCTAAAATAAATACAAAGTTACCTGTAAAATAAATATAAATCCTAAAATAGCTACAATGTAATTATTAATTACATTGTAGCTATCTTAGGGTTTATTTTACAGGTAAGTATTTATTTTTAAATAGGAATAATTTATTAAAGTATAGTGTAGTGTTAGGTGTAATTGTAACTTAGGTTAGGATTTATTTCACAGGTAAATTTCTCTTTATTTTAGCTAGGTAAGCTATTAAATAGTTAATAACTATTTAATAGTTATTGTACATGGTTAAAATAAATTGAAAGGTACCTGTAAAATAAATATAAATCCTAAGATAGCTAGAATATAATTATTATTTATACTGTAGCTATATTAGGGTTTATTTTATAGGTAAGTATTTAGTTTTAAATAGGATTCATTTAGTTAATAAGAGTTAATTTATTTAGATGTATTTAATTATTATTTAAGTTAGGGGGGCGTTATGGTTAGGGTTAGACTTAGGTTTAGGGGTTAATCATTTTATTACAGTGGCGGCGGCGTAGTGGGGGGCAGGATAGGGGTTAATAAATTTATTATAGGTTGCGGCGGGTTCATGGAGCGGCGGTTTAGGGGTTAAACTATTTATTTAGTTGCGGAGAGGTGCGGGATCAGCAGGATAGGGGTTAATAATTTTACAATAGAGGGCGACGGTATAGGGGGGGCAGGATAGGGGTTACTAGGTATAATGTAGGTGGCAGCGGTGTCCGGGAGCGGCGGTTTAGGGGTTAATACATTTATAAGAGTTGCGGCGGGGTCTAGGAGCGGCGGTTTAGGGGTTAGTAACTTTATTTAGTTGCGGGGGCCTCCGGGGGCGCCGGTATAGGGGGTAGAACAGTGTAGTTTAGTGTGAGTGCTTAGTGACAGGCTAGCAATAAAGCTGGGAAAAAGCCGAAGGGCAGCGAGATCGGATGAGTGATAACTGTCACAGTCCGCTGCTCATCGCCCTGCGGCTTTTTGACAGCTTTATTTGATAACTTAGGCGAACGTATTCAAGGTCCGCGGCGGCGAAGGTAGGCGAGCTTAGGCGGACGTATTGGGCCGGCGAAGCCAGAAAAGTAGACGGCTTGATAACTAGCCCCCATAGACTTTTCGAGCCCTTCCAAGTCAGATACCTTAAAATATGGAATATCATTTTTAATTAATTTTAATAGGTTTTTATATTTGTTTTTTTAAATAGAAATACTTGAAATTCCTATGTTCTTAACGTGGAAGAAAATTTTCTTTTTCTTTTTAAACATATACAGTATATATATATATATCTGTAACTCTCTCTATCTCTCTCTCTTACTCTCTCTCTGTCTCTTTCTCTCTCTCTCTCTCTCTCTCTCTCTCTCTATATATATATATATATATATATATATATATATATATATATATATATATATATATATATATATATATATATATATATATATATATATATATATATATATATATATGTATATACAGTATATTCATATAAATATATAGATATATATTTTACAAAAATATAAATAGATATATTTAAAAACATATATTTAAAATAAAAATCTTTCTAAGTGAAGAACATAGGAATTTAAAGTATTCCTAATACACCTTCGGCTTTAGCACAATTGATCTAGTGCAGTTTTGGGTTAGCGTGAGAGTGATAAAAAGAAAAGGCTTTTTTAGCACGCCCTATAGATGTTAATGGGGAAAAGTAGTCCTCGTGGTTGCGATATCCGAACTCCAGATGTTAGAGCACCTGAATCTTTAGCTCATGCACTAACTTGACCAATTGTGCACTTCCTTTTACCTTCAAAAAAACTGTACTGTTTCATTACAATTTATGATATTTTGAAGTCTAAGAACACAGCTATATGGGAAGTCTCTTATCTCCTTTGCTGGGTCCAATTATTGACAGATACAAATGAGATCCTGCACAGATCAAGCAATGACTGCGCAGCATGTTGGAGGGTCTGAGACTGAGTTGTGACTCTATGGAATTAATACAGCAGGTAAAATTAATAATGAAAGTAGAATTGCAAAGTTGCCATTTTTGGGGAATTAAATATTGAACTTTGTGTTCATTTAACCTCTTTCATGCAAGAATCACCTTTTCATTTGTTTAACTAGTGTTCCATACACACGATATACATTTGTATATGATGGAGACAACTATGTATTTAAGCAAAACATTTTTAGTTTAATGTTCTTTTTATTCATATGCCACTTAACTGTAGTGAATATGCATATTTGAAGGGGCAGTAAACACCTTGTAATTACAAGACACGCTCGTATCAACATCCTGTTTGCTGCAATTATTTTTCAATAGCTAAACTCCACCCCCCGCTTGCATTGCTGAGCA